>NW_026291724.1:0-30762 GCF_023091745.1 Budorcas taxicolor
ATACCTGCTCCTCTTAGTCCTGCTGATTCGGAGGGCGCTACTCACCGGGGTGCGGATGCTTGCATGTGTAAGTCTATTGAAAGTTAACAGGAAGGCCAGGACCAAACCTATGTGTTTATGGAGTTGGTATACTCATCTAGGCATTTTCAGTGCCTTGCTTTAAATTTAAGCTACATTAACCATGTAGTATGTAAGCAGACCCAGGCACCTATATGTCTATCTTGTTTGGAGTGTGAATTTGAGTATTGGGGGTGAGATAAATTTATATTGATACTTAGGGGGAAGTATGTTAAAAATGGTGGTTAATATTTAAGAGGGGGGGGGGGGAAATATAATAGGTATGTCCTGTAACCATTGACTGAAATGCCCATGCCTACCATTATGGGGATGCTCAAGATGCAGTTAAGTCCAGCTACAATTTATGCTCCGGGTCGGGGCCTTTGACGGCCATAGCTGAGTCCAAGCATCCCCGAAAATTAAAAAATACCAAATGTATGACAGCACAGTTATGTGTGAGCATGGGCTGATTAGTAATTAGTCCATCGAGATGTCTTATTTAAGAGGAAAGAATGGGCGGTTTTAGATGAGATGGCCCTGAAGAAAGAACCAGATGTCTGATAAAGTTCATTAAATAGCTACCCCCACGATTAATGGGCCCGGAGCGAGAAGAGAAATCCCTGCCAAGCGGGTTGCTGGTTTCACGCGGCATGGTCGGTAAGCTCGTGATCTAGTGGACGGGATACGCATGGTGACGAGGATAGATTTGACTTTATGCGCTATGTACGATCTAAGCAGGAAATGTCCTATGTACTATAGATAATTTTTATTGTACTTGCTTATATGCAAGGGGAAAATCATTTAATGTACTATATACATATTATATCTTTATTACATTAATTATGATGTACATGCTTATATGCATGGGGTAGATCATGTAATGTAATATATACATAGTATGTCTTTATTACATTAATTATAATGTACATACTGCACACAAAGTAGGTCATGTAGTATACTGCATTTATGTATGTTTTTATTATATTACTTCAGTGTATATATTCATACATATAGGATGGATCATGTGGTGTGCTAGACGCATATCATGTTTACATTGTATGAGTGTTAGTGGGTATGTTTGGGCAAATGACATGGTGTGTCTGTGTGTAGTACTCGTACATGTGTCTATTGAGGTGAGTTATTAAGCATGTTGTTACACGTGCAAGCTTATAGAGTGGGAGATTTGTGTCGTATGTTTAAAAATTTTAGCGGATTTAATACTGGGGAGGTTCTTAGTGTTTTTGGGGGTATATCAATAGACGCAATTAATAGTGGTTCAGGGAATAGTTTAAGTAGAACTTCAGCTTTGGGTGTTGATGGTGAGGCTATCGCTTCTTCCTTGAGTCTTAGGGAGGTTAATTGTTCTCCTTTTCTGGTTTACAAGACCAGCGTATTAATTTTACTACAAAGACTTGTCTTCATTTCAGGAGATTGTTTTCGATGGTGCTGGCTAGTGGTATTATTGCCAGGATGATGAGGAAATATATGATGGATGCTAATTGTCCGATGGTGATGTAGGGGTGTTCAACCGGTTGTCCTCCGATTCATGTAAGTGTTAATAGGTCTGCTATTAAAAGTCAGAATATGCATTGGCTGATTGGTCGGAACATTATGCTTCGTTGTTTGGATGTGTGGAGGAAGGGTACGAGTGTTAAGATCAAGATGGAAAGGACTAAGGCTAGGACTCCTCCCAGTTTATTGGGGATTGATCGTAGGATTGCGTATGCAAATAGGAAATACCATTCTGGCTTAATGTGGGAGGGTGTACTGAGTGGGTTTGCTGGAGTATAATTATCCGGGTCTCCGAGTAGGTCGGGAGTGAATAGTACTAGTGATATGAGGATGAGGATTAATAGTATGATGCCTAGGATGTCCTTGATGGTGTAATAAGGGTGAAATGGAATTTTGTCTGTGTCTGATGGAATTCCTGTGGGGTTGTTGGATCCTGTTTCGTGGAGGAAAATTAAGTGGATTATGGTGAGAGCTACAATGATAAATGGGAGGATGAAGTGGAAAGCGAAGAATCGGGTGAGGGTGGCTTTGTCTACTGAAAATCCCCCTCAGATTCATTCAACTAGGTTGGTGCCAATGTATGGGATTGCCGAGAGGAGGTTGGTAATGACTGTTGCTCCTCAGAATGATATCTGTCCTCATGGTAGGACATAGCCTATGAATGCTGTGGCTATTGTTGTAAATAGGAGAATTACTCCGATGTTTCATGTTTCTAAGAAGGTATATGATCCGTAATATAGGCCTCGTCCTACATGCATAAATAGGCAGATAAAAAATATTGATGCTCCGTTTGCGTGCATATATCGGATGATTCAGCCATAGTTTACGTCTCGACAAATGTGGGTTACAGAGGAGAATGCTATTGTTGTATCGGATGTGTAGTGTATTGCTAGGAATAGGCCTGTTAAGATTTGTAGAGCTAAGCAAGTGCCTAGGAGGGATCCAAAGTTTCATCATGATGAGATGTTTGATGGAGTTGGGAGGTCAATGAGTGCGTTGTTTACGATTTTTATTAGTGGGTGAGTTTTTCGGATGTTGATCATTAGTGTTCTTGTAGTTGAATAACAACGATGGTTTTTCATATCATTAGTCATGGTTAGATTCCATGCAGGAATAATGATTATGTACATTGTATTTATTTTAAGTGTAATTTTTGTGATGGGCTTTGTAGGGTTTTCTTCAAAACCTTCGCCTATTTATGGGGGGTTGGGATTGATTGTGAGTGGTGGGGTTGGGTGTGGTATTGTGTTAAATTATGGTGGTTCTTTTTTAGGTTTAATGGTTTTTTTAGTTTATTTAGGGGGTATAATGGTGGTTTTTGGTTATACGACAGCTATGGCTACTGAGCAGTATCCTGAGGTTTGGGTTTCTAATAAGGTTGTTTTAGGAACGTTTATTACTGGTTTGTTGATGGAGTTTTTTATAATTTACTATGTGTTGAAGGATAAGGAGGTGGAGATTGTGTTTAAGTTTAATGGTATGGGGGATTGGGTAATTTATGATACAGGGGATTCTGGGTTTTTTAGTGAGGAGGCCATGGGGATTGCTGCTTTGTACAGCTATGGTACTTGATTAGTTATTGTTACTGGTTGATCTTTATTAATTGGTGTAGTGGTGATTATAGAGATTACTCGTGGAAATTAAGTAGAATTGTGCTAGTGAAAATCGTAATTAGGAAGGAAAGGAAATATAATTTAATTAAGCCTTTTTGGTTTGTGATTATGATAGATGTTTTTATTTGGGTTAGTGAGATGGTTTTTGGTATAATGGTTTCTAGTCAGGTTAGGTCTAGAAGGGAGGATGCTGATTTTTGGCTTATTGTTAGATTTATATAGGGGGTTAAGCGGTGTATGACTGTGGGATAATATCCTAGTAGGTTAGAAAATTTGAATATGTTTGATGGGTAATTGAACTTTAAGTAGTGGGTTATGTTGTTAATTTCTAGTGCTAGAATAAAGCCTAGGATTGTAATTGTTAGGGCGGTGATTTTTAGGTAGTAGGGTATAGTTGTTTGGGGAATGGTTGTTGGGGGGATGTTGTTAGAAATGATGAATCCTGCGAAAAGACTTCCGATTAGTAAGCGTTTAATTGAGTTAATTAGGAATGGGTTGTTTTCATTAATAGAAATAAGGGTTGGGAATCGGGGTTGTCCTAGGAGTGTGAAGAAAATAATACGGGTACTGTAGATAGCTGTGAAGGAGATGGCGATTAGTGTTATTAAGAGGGCTCAGGCGTTGGTATATGACGTGTTGGCGGATTCAATAATTAGATCTTTGGAGTAGAATCCGGTGAGGAAAGGTATTCCTGTTAGTGCAAGGCTGCCAATAATAAGGGCTGTTGCGGTGAATGGTATGGCTTTAAATAGGCCTCCTATTTTTCGAATATCTTGTTCGTTATTTAGATTGTGGATGATGGAGCCGGAGCATAGAAATAATATGGCTTTGAAGAAAGCGTGGGTGCAGATGTGAAGAAGTGCTAGGTGAGGCTGGTTAATTCCAATTGTTACTATCATAAGGCCGAGTTGGCTGGATGTAGAGAAGGCGATGATTTTTTTAATGTCATTTTGGGTGAGGGCACATATTGCTGTAAATAGTGTGGTAATGGCTCCTAGGCATAGTATAGTAGATTGGATGAGTTTATTGTTTTCTGTTAATGGATAAAAGCGGATTAGTAAGAAAATACCTGCTACTACTATTGTACTTGAGTGGAGTAATGCTGAGACAGGTGTCGGACCCTCTATTGCGGAGGGTAATCATGGGTGCAGGCTAAATTGTGCGGATTTTCCGGTTGCGGCTAGAATTAGTCCTATTAGAGGTAGATTTGAGTTCTCTGGTTTTAGTAAGAAGATTTGTTGAAGGTCTCAAGTGTTGAGGTTAATTAGGAATCATGCTATTGCTAGGATAAATCCGATGTCGCCAATGCGGTTATATAGGATTGCTTGTAGAGCTGCTGTGTTTGCGTCTGCTCGTCCGTATCACCATCCAATTAGTAGAAATGATATAATTCCGACTCCTTCTCAGCCAATGAATAGTTGAAAGATGTTATTTGCAGTGACGAGGATGAGTATTGTGATAAGAAATAAGAGTAAGTACTTAAAAAATTGGTTGATGTTGGGGTCGGAATGTATGTATCATATTGAGAATTCTATGATGGATCATGTGACGAATAGTGATACTGGGATAAATATTGTCGAGAAGTAATCTATTTTGAAGCTGAGAGATAGTTTGAGGGTTTGGATGGTTAGTCAGTGTCAGTTTGAAATAATTATTTCTTGTCCTGTATGAATAAATATTATAGTGGGAATTATACTAGTGATAAAGGCGTATGAAATGGTTGTTTTTACGTAAAGTGGGTAATTGGTGAATTTGTGGGTGCTAAGACTAGTTGTCATGATGGGTACGGTTAGTAGGATTAGGGTAGTTAGTGTGAGGGATGGGAACAGGTTTATTACTTTTATTTGGAGTTGCACCAATTTTTTGGTTCCTAAGACCAATGGATAACTGCTATCCTTTAAAAGTTTGAAAAAGCCATGTTGTCAGGCATGGGAGCATAGAATTAGCAGTTCTTGCATACTTTTTCGGTAAATAAGAAGGTGATAGGCTTCTATTGTTAGATTCACAATCTAATGTTTTTTTAAACTATATTTACAGTATAGGGGTCCTAGGATAATTTTTGGGTTTAGGGATAGAAGCAGTAGTGGTAGTATGTGTAGTGATATGAGTGCATTTTCTCGTGTGAAGGAAGGTGAAATGTTATTGATATGATGAGTGTATTTGCCCCGTTGTGTTGTGATTAGTATATAGAGGGTGTAGAGAGTAGTGATTACTATGTTAAGTCCTATTAGAATAATTGTGATATTAGATCATGAAAAAGTCGATATTACTACAAATAGTTCTCCGATTAGGTTGATTGTTGGGGGTAGAGCCAGGTTGGTTAGACTTGCTAGGAGTCATCAGGTGGCTATTAGTGGAAGAAGTGTTTGTAGGCCGCGGGCTAAGATTATTGTACGGCTGTGAATTCGTTCGTAGTTAGAATTTGCTAGGCAGAAAAGTATAGAGGATGTAAGGCCGTGGGCAATTATCAGGGCGGTGGCTCCTATGTAGCTTCAGGGTGTTTGGATTAGGATTGCAACGATGACAAGTGCCATGTGGCTAATAGAGGAGTACGCGATGAGTGATTTCAGGTCCGTTTGACGAAGGCAAATTGAGCTGGTTATGATTATGCCTCATAGTGATAGCATGATGAATGGGTATGCTATAAAGTCGGTGATTGGATCTAGGAGAAGCGTAATTCGTAACATGCCGTATCCTCCTAGTTTTAGTAGGATTGCTGCAAGAACTATGGAGCCTGCAATTGGGGCTTCTACGTGGGCTTTGGGTAGTCAGAGATGAAGTCCGTATAGTGGTATTTTTACTATAAAGGCTATTATGCATGCTAGTCACATGAAGGTGTTGGATCAGGAGCTGGGTATTGGTTGTACTCAGTATTGTAGAATTAGGAAGTTTAGGGATCCTATTGTGTTTTGAATATAGATTAGTGCAACTAGTAAGGGTAGGGATCCTGCTAGTGTATAAAACAAGAAGTAGAGACCGGCATTTAGGCGTTCTGTTTGGTTCCCTCATCGGGTAATAATAATGAGTGTGGGAACTAGTGTTGCTTCAAATATAATATAAAAGAGAATTAGTTCTGTAGCAGAGAATGTCATAATTAGAAATAGTTGTAATAGGATTAGTATTGAGATGAAGAATTTTTTTCGGGCTGGGTTTTCTTTTGATAGGTGATGCTGGCTAGCTATAAGTATTAAGGGGAGGAGTCATATGGTTAGAATAAGTAGTGGTGTAGATAAGGAGTCGGAGAAGAAAGTTAATGAGAAGTTGAGGCTGTTATCGCCAAATTGGTTTATAAGGAGTAGGCTTGTAAGGCTAATTAGTAAGCTGTGGAGTGTGGAGTTAATTCAGATTATGTTATTTTTTGATAGCCAGGTTAGGGGTATAAGTATTATTGTGGAAATAATGTATTTTAGCATTGTAGCAGATTAAGGTTTTGTACGTAGTCGGTGCCGTATGTGTTTGATACCATTACTAGCAAGGATAGGCCTAGTGCTGCTTCGCAGGCTGCGAAAACTAGTAGAATAATGGGTATTATACTGGCTAAAGTGAAGTGTGAGTTTAGGATTATTAGGGTAGCTATAACGAATAAGGACAATATTATTCCTTCCAGGCATAGGAGGGAGGATATTAGGTGAGATCGATACATTAGTAATCCCGTGAGAGATACTATGAATGCTATTATAATATTTATGTATACGAGGGACATTTGGTACTTATGAGTTTGATCATAATCTAATGAGTCGAAATCATTTATTTTGGTTTAAACTAAGTACCATATTCGGTCCATTCTAATCCTTTTTGGGTTCATTCATAGGCTAGGCTTGTGGCTAGTAGGAAAATTAGGAGAAGGGATATAGTAAGCATTGTGTTAAGGTTAGTTGTTTGTGAGGCCCATGGTAGTGGTAGAAGTAGTGCAATTTCTAGATCGAAGAGGAGGAATGTGATAGCTACTAGAAAGAATTTTATGGAGAAAGGAAGGCGAGCAGATCCTATGGGGTCGAATCCACATTCGTATGGGCTTGTTTTTTCTGAGTATACGTTTAGTTGGGGGAGTCAGAATGCGATGGTCACGAGCAATGTAGCTAGTGTAAAGTTAGTTAGGAGGGTAATTATAAGGTTTATTGTTCTTTTTCGGGTTAGGCCGAAGCTAACTGATTGGAAGTCAGTTGTACTAATTAATACTAAAAGAACATGAGCCTCATCAGTAGATGGAAACATAGAGGAAAAGTCATACTACGTCTACGAAGTGTCAATATCAGGCAGCGGCTTCGAAGCCGAAATGGTGATTGGAGGTAAAGTGAAATTTTAGTTGGCGGAGGAAGCAGACAATTAAGAAAGTAGATCCAATAATGACATGGAGGCCGTGGAATCCTGTAGCTACGAAGAAAGTTGAGCCGTAAACTCCGTCTGAGATTGTAAAGGGAGCTTCATAGTATTCTGATGCTTGTAGAAGTGTAAAGTATACGCCTAACGTAATGGTGATGAATAAGGCTTGTAGCATGTGGTTACGGTTCCCTTCTATGAGGCTGTGGTGGGCTCAGGTAATGGAGACTCCTGAGGCTAGAAGGACAGAGGTGTTGAGTAGTGGGACTTCTAAGGGGTTAAGTGGGTGAATGCCTGTTGGGGGTCAGCAGCTGCCTAATTCGGGTGTAGGAGCAAGGCTTGAGTGATAGAAGGCTCAGAAGAAGCCAGTGAAGAATAGGACTTCGGAGACGATGAAGAGGATTATTCCGTAGCGAAGGCTTTTTTGGACAGCAGGAGTATGGTGGCCTTGAAAGGTACTTTCTCGGATTACATCTCGTCATCATTGGTATATTGTAAGTATGTTTGTTGTTAGGCCTAGGGTCAGTAGAGCTGTTGAATTGAAGTGAAATCACATGATGAGGCCAGATGTTATTAGGAGGGCAGATAGTGCTCCTGTGAGGGGTCAGGGACTTGGGTTTACTATGTGATAGGCGTGGGTTTGGTGTGTCATTATGTATTGTCGTGCAGATATAAGCTAACTAGGAGGGTGAATACGTAGGCTTGAACTATAGCTACTGCGAATTCGAGGATTGTTAGTAGAGCTAAAATAGTAAATGTAATAAGTGCTGTTGTGGTATTGATATTTAATAATGCAAGGGTAGCTCCTCCGATTAAGTGAATTAATAAGTGCCCTGCTGTGATGTTGGCTGTTAATCGTACGGCAAGGGCTACTGGTTGGATGAAGAGGCTGATGGTTTCGATAATTACCAGTATTGGGATTAGTGGGGTAGGTGTTCCTTGTGGTAGGAAGTGGGCGAGTGATGCTTTGGTTTTGTTGCGGAAGCCTGTAACTACGGCCCCTGCTCATAGGGGAATAGCCATGCCTAAATTTATTGATAGTTGTGTGGTTGGTGTAAATGAATGGGGTAATAAGCCTAATAAATTTGTAGACCCAATAAATAGAATTAGGGACATTAATATCAATGTTCATGTTTGTCCTTTGGTGTTGTGAGTGCTTATTATTTGTTTTGACATGAGTTGAAGTGCTCATTGTTGGAGGGAGATAAGGCGGTTATTAATTAGTCGGTTTGATGTAGGAAATAGTAAGCTAGGGAATATAATGACGAGAGTAACAAGGGGGAGGCCTAGAATTACAGGGGTAATGAAAGAGGTAAATAGATTTTCGTTCATTTTGTTTCTCAAGGGGCGTCTTGTTTTGGCGTTTTTGTTGTTATTAATTTTGGGTTATAGTAGAAATCGTGTTTTGAGATTTTTAATTGGAGAACAATAAAGAGGACTAAAAATATTGATAGAATTGTCGTGAGTCACGTTGATGTGTCTAGTTGTGGCATGTCATCAAGGAGAGTGTTGTGCTCTCGGTCTTTAACTTAAAAGGTTAATGCTGGCATAGCTTCTTGATGACTTATAACATTGATGCAGATCACTTTTCAAAATATTCTAATGGGACTAGTTCGAGAACGATTGGTATGAAACTATGATTTGATCCGCAGATTTCTGAGCATTGGCCGTAAAATAGGCCTGGACGAGTTGATATGAGGGTTGTTTGATTTAAACGGCCTGGAATTGCGTCTGTTTTTAGTCCTAGAGAGGGAACTGCTCATGAGTGTAAAACGTCTTCGGAGGAGATTAGTATTCGAATTGTTATTTCTATAGGTAATACAGCTCGGTTATCTACTTCTAGTAATCGTAGTTCTCCAGGTTTCAATTCTGATGTTGGAATTATATAGGAGTCGAAGCTTAAGTCTTCATAGTCTGTGTACTCATAACTTCAGTATCATTGATGTCCTATGGTCTTTACTGTGAGAGATGGGTTGTTGATTTCGTCTATTATGTATAGAATTCGTAGGGATGGGAGAGCAATTATAATCAGAATAATGGCTGGTAGAATGGTTCAGATTGTTTCTACTTCTTGTGCGTCTATGGTGCTGGTATGGGTTAGTTTTGTTGTTAGTATCAGTAAGATAATATAGAGTACTAGTGAGCTAATTAGGAAAACAATTATCAGAGTGTGATCGTGAAAGTGTAGCAGTTCTTCTATGATGGGTGATGTTGCGTCTTGAAAGCCTAGCTGTACGGGATATGCCATATGAGATGTACGGGACTTTCACCTGTAATTTAATCTTGACAAGGTTATGTAATGTTTTACTAACATCTCGTTTATTGAGAGAGACATAGTGGTTATGGTGTTGGCTTGAAACCGATAATAGGGGGTTCAATTCCTTCCTCTCTTATTTTAGGTTAATGTATGTAGGTTCTTCAAATGTGTGATATGGTGGAGGGCATCCGTTTAGTCATTCTAGATTTGTTGTGGTTAGGTCCACGGTTAAGACTTCCCGTTTGGATGCAAATGCTTCTCAGATGATAAAAGTCATTAATATTACTGCCGTTAGTGAGATGAATGAGCCTATAGATGAAATAGTGTTTCATATTGTATATGCGTCTGGGTAATCGGAGTATCGTCGTGGTATACCAGATAGCCCTAAGAAATGTTGTGGGAAGAAGGTCATGTTAACACCTACAAATATAATTGCGAAATGGATTTTGGCTCATGTGTCATTAAGGGTGTAGCCTGAGAATAAGGGAAATCAATGTACAAATCCTCCTATGATAGCGAATACAGCTCCTATTGATAGTACGTAGTGGAAATGTGCTACCACATAGTATGTGTCGTGGAGAACGATGTCAAGGGAGGAGTTGGCTAAAACAATTCCAGTTAGTCCTCCAACTGTAAAAAGGAAAATGAAGCCTAGGGCTCATATTATAGCGGGGGATCATTTGATATTTCCTCCGTGAAGTGTTGCTAGCCAACTAAAGACTTTTACTCCGGTTGGGATAGCAATAATTATAGTAGCGGATGTAAAGTAAGCTCGTGTATCGACGTCTATTCCGACTGTGAATATATGATGGGCTCATACAATAAATCCTAGAAATCCAATTGATATTATGGCTCATACTATTCCTATATATCCAAATGGCTCTTTTTTTCCTGAATAGTAGGTTACGATGTGGGAGATTATTCCAAAGCCAGGTAAAATTAGAATATATACTTCGGGGTGTCCAAAAAATCAGAATAAGTGTTGATATAAGATAGGGTCTCCTCCTCCTGCTGGGTCAAAGAAAGTTGTATTCAGGTTTCGGTCTGTTAGTAATATTGTGATGCCAGCTGCTAATACAGGAAGTGAGAGGAGGAGTAGTACGGCAGTGATCAGTACAGATCACACGAACAGGGGGGTCTGGTATTGTGATATTGCGGGAGGTTTTATGTTAATAATAGTTGTAATAAAATTAATGGCTCCTAAAATTGAGGAAACACCTGCTAGGTGTAGGGAGAAAATGGTCAGGTCTACTGAGGCTCCTGCGTGGGCTAGATTACCTGCTAGAGGGGGATATACGGTTCAACCCGTCCCTGCTCCGGCTTCGACTATAGAGGATGCTAGGAGTAATAGGAAAGAAGGGGGGAGGAGCCAAAAACTTATATTATTTATCCGAGGGAATGCTATATCAGGGGCTCCAATCATTAGAGGAACTAGCCAGTTGCCAAACCCTCCAATTATAATAGGCATTACTATAAAGAAGATTATTACGAATGCGTGTGCAGTTACAATTACGTTGTAGATTTGGTCATCTCCAAGTAGAGTTCCGGGTTGGCCTAACTCAGCACGAATTAGTAAGCTCAGAGCGGTTCCTACTATGCCGGCTCAGGCACCAAATAGAAGATAAAGGGTACCGATATCTTTATGATTAGTTGAAAATAATCAGCGGTTTATGAACATGGGTAAAATGGCTGAGTAAAGCAATAGACTGTAAATCTAAGAATAGAGGTTTGATTCCTCTTTTTACCAGGTCCTGTAGTGAATTAACATATTGAATTGCAAATTCAAAGGAGCAGCTTCAAACTCTGCCGGGGCTTCTCCCGCCTTTTTTTTCTTGCGGCGGGAGAAGTAGATTGAAGCCAGTTATTTAGGGGTATTTAGCTGTTAACTAAAGTTTCGTGGGGGTGGGACCCACCAATCTAGTGAGGATTTAGCTTAATTAAAGTAGTTGATTTGCATTCAATTGATGTAAGATATGATCTTGCAGTCCTTATCAGGAATTAAGTAAATTATACTTGCTTAGGGCTTTGAAGGCTCTTGGTCTATTTAACCTAAATTCCTATTCTAGGATTGAGAGAATTGGTGTAAGTGGTAGTAGTATAGTGGACAATACGGTTATTGTTGGTAGGAGGGTTATTCGTTTTATGGTTGAGAATTGTCATTTTATTTTTATGTTGTTTGTGGAAGGGAACATAGTAAGTGTGGTGGAATATGCCAGTCGTATGTAGAAATATAGGTTTAGTAGTGCTGTAATTGCTATGAAGGTAGGTAGGATAATGCTATTGTTTTTTGTCATTTCTTGAATAATTATTCATTTTGGCATAAATCCTGATAGTGGGGGGAGTCCTCCTATTGATAGGAGGGTAATGAGAATTAGAATAGTTATGATGGGTGTTTTGTTTCATGTGTGTGATAGTGATAGAGTGGTTGTGGTTGAGTTGGCTATAAATAGTGTAAATATGGTGGAAGTTATGATGATGTAAATGATTAGGTTTAGTAATGTTATGGTGGGATTGTATGGTAAAATTGCTGTTATTCAGCCTATGTGGGCAATTGATGAGTAAGCTATAATTTTTCGTAGTTGGGTTTGGTTTAATCCTCCTCAGCCTCCGATTATAATGGATAGAATTGATAGGGTTAAGATTATATTTAGGTTGATGGATTGGGATACTTGGTAAAGTACCGATATGGGTGCTAGTTTTTGTCATGTAAGTAAGATTAGGCCTGAAGATAGAGGGATGCCTTGTGTTACTTCTGGGACTCAGAAGTGGAATGGGGCTATTCCTAGTTTTATGGCGAGGGCTATTGTTATGAGTATGGAGGCTGTTGGGTTAAATAGTTTTATTACGGTTCATTGGCCTGAGAATATTAAGTTGATGATAATGGCTATTATTAGTAGTATTGAGGCTGTTGATTGAGTTAGGAAATATTTAGTTGATGCTTCTGTGGCTCGTGGGTTGTGTTTTTTTATTATAATAGGAATGATGGCGAGTATATTTATTTCAAATCCGATTCAGATGAGTAGTCAGTGGGAGCTAATTATAACGATAATGGTTCCAAGTATTATAGTTATTAAGATAATAATGAGAGTGATTGGGTTTATTAGTACGGGAAGGATACAAACCAACATTTTCGGGGTATGGGCCCGATAGCTTAATTAGCTGACCTTACTATTAGAATTTGGTGTAATTGGGAGCACGAAGAGTTTTGAGTTCTTAGGAGTAGGTTCAATTCCTATAGTTCTAGAAATAAGAGGATTTAAACCTCTATAATTTACTCTATCAAAGTAACTCTTTTGTCAGACATATTTCTTATGTTTGTGGGGGGATACTTGATAGGAGAATAGGTAGAGATACATGTCATATGCATAGGGCTAGCGTTAGGGGTAGAAAATTTTTTCATAATAAGTGCATCAGTTGATCATAGCGGAATCGGGGGTAGGATGCTCGGATTCATAGGAAGGTCATTGTGAGTAGTAGTGATTTGATGATAAAGTTAATTGCGTAGAGTTCTGGTATGTATGGGTTATGGGATGCTCCTAGGAAGAGGGTTGTTGTGAAGATATTTATTATAATAATGTTTGCATATTCTGCTATAAAGAATAGGGCGAATGGTCCTGCGGCGTATTCTACATTAAAGCCCGATACTAGTTCAGATTCTCCTTCAGTAAGATCAAATGGTGCTCGGTTTGTTTCTGCTAGTGTTGAAATGAATCATATTATTGCTAAGGGTCATGCTGGGAAGATTAGTCATACTTGTTCTTGTGTAATGATTAATGTAGAGAGAGTGAAGGATCCATTTATTAGTAAGATTGATAGTAAGATAATTGCTAGTGTAACTTCATATGAAATTGTTTGTGCTACTGCTCGTAGGGCTCCAATAAGAGCGTATTTTGAGTTGGAGGCTCAGCCTGATCAGAGGATCGAGTATACGGCTAAGCTTGATATAGCTAATATGAAAAGGATTCCTAAGTTTATATTGATGAGGGGATAGGGTATGGGTAGGGGGATTCATATAGTTAAGGCTAGGGTTAGGGCTAGGATGGGGGCTAGAATAAATATTGAGATTGAGGATGTGGCAGGTCGTAGGGGTTCTTTAATGAAAAGTTTGATTGCATCGGCGATGGGTTGGAGTAAGCCATATGGTCCTACAATATTTGGGCCTTTTCGGAGTTGTATGTAGCCTAGGATTTTTCGTTCAACTAGTGTAAGAAAAGCTACGGCTAGAAGAATGGGGATAATAAGTGTTAAGATGTTGAGTATAAACATTTTGTTAAGGAGAGGATTTGAATCTCTGAGTATAAAGGTTTAAGTTTTACGCAATTACCGGGCTCTGCCACCTTAACTGGGCCCTTTTCTAGGGCAGGTATTGTTTGTGAGGTCAATTGAGATAAAGTCATTGATTGATTTAAGGCGCTTTGTTGAAGTTGGCCTTATTTCTCTTGTCCTTTCGTACTGGGAGAAATACATAACAGATAGAAACCGACCTGGATTACTCCGGTCTGAACTCAGATCACGTAGGACTTTAATCGTTGAACAAACGAACCTTTGATAGCGGTTGCACCATCGGGGTGTCCTGATCCAACATCGAGGTCGTAAACCCTATTGTCGATATGGACTCTTGAATAGGATTGCGCTGTTATCCCTAGGGTAACTTGTTCCGTTGATCAAGTCTTTGGATCAATAAACGATAGTTTGATTTGACTTGTGGGTCTAGTCTTTAAAATCGTTCGGAGGATTTTTTGTTCTCCGAGGTCACCCCAACCAAAACTGCTAGTCCATAAAGAGTGTTGTTATCCCTTAATGGTTAAGTTTATTTTCTTTGGACTAGTTAGTTAAAGCTCCATAGGGTCTTCTCGTCTTGTTGGTTTATTCCCGCCTCTTCACGGGAAGGTCAATTTCACTGATTGGAAGTAAGAGACAGTAAAACCCTCGTGTGGCCGTTCATACAAGTCCTTATTTAGAGAACAAATGATTATGCTACCTTTGCACGGTCAGGATACCGCGGCCGTTTAACGTCTAGTCACTGGGCAGGCAGTGCCTCCAATACTGGGGATGCTGGAGGTGATGTTTTTGGTAAACAGGCGGGATTTGTGTTTGCCGAGTTCCTTTTACTTCTTTTAATCTTTCCTGGGTGCACTCCTGTGTTGGATTAACAGTATAATTAATAAATTATTTATTGTTGGGTTATTTTTATTTACTGTTAACAGTCAGAGTATTATCAGATACTGACTTAAACTTGTGCAAGGAGAAAATATTTCTTGTTACTCATATTAACATTATTGCTTCTATTTAGTAATAGAATAGTCCAGTACTAGGTCTAGGAGTTGGTTATATTGTTGTTGGGATTAGTATTGTTTTTATTGTTGAGCTTTAACGCTTTCTTAATAGATGGCTGCTTTTAGGCCTACTATGGTGTTGTAAGATCTTACTCTCTAGTGAAGGTTGTACCCATTTCTAAAAGGCTGTACCTTTTTAGACTAACTTTTAAAGATACAGTGAGATTTGTTTATATTTTTTGGTATCTTTAAAGCTGAACTAAGATTCATTTTCTGGACAACCAGCTATCACCAGGCTCGTTAGGCATGTCACCTCTACTTATAGATCTTCTCACTATTTTGCCACATAGATGAGTTGGTTCTAATAAACTGTCTATAGGTAGCTCGTCTGGTTTCGGGTTACTTAGCTGAAATTCGTTTTGTTAAGTTTTTTGCTCGTTAATTCATTATGCAAAAGGTACAAGGGTTAATCTTTGCTTTTTTGTACTTTGATTATTTTCTTTCATCGTTCCCTTACGGTACTTTCTCTATAGCGCCATGTTTAGAATTTCTATCTCCTATACTTTAATAGGGGTAAATGTTTTGTTTTAGTATGTTTTGGTTATTGGATTGAAGAGTGGGGGTTTGGGCTAGGCATAGTTCAAAACATTCACAGTACACGAAATCTTCTAGGTGTAAACTAGATGCTTTAATTAAGCTATGTCTTGGTTTGTCCAAGCACACTTTCCAGTATGCTTACCTTGTTACGACTTACCTCCTCTCGTGTAATTGGTGCATGTAAATAGGTTTGGGTGCATATATTTACTTGAGGAGGGTGACGGGCGGTGTGTGCGTGCTTCATGGCCTGGTTCAACTAAGCACTCTATTCTTAGTTTACTACTAAATCCTCCTTTGGCTGTTAGTTTCATAATGGCTTTCGTATTAAGTTTTCTTGGATAGAAAATGTAGCCCATTTCTTCCCATTCCATAGGTTACACCTTGACCTAACGTTTTTATGTGTTATGATTGAGCTTACTTTTGTTCCTTTTCAGGGTTTGCTGAAGATGGCGGTATACAGACTGTATTAGCAAGGATTGGTGAGGTTTATCGGGGTTTATCGATTATAGAACAGGCTCCTCTAGAAGGGTGTAAAGCACCGCCAAGTCCTTTGAGTTTTGGGCCGTTGCCGGTAGTACTCTGGCGAATAATCTTGTTTTTGCAATTATTTATGTTTAGGGCTAAGCATAGTGGGGTATCTAATCCCAGTTTGGGTCTTAGCTATAGTGTGTCAGTTGTCGTAGAGTTACTTTCGTCACTTATTTTTGTTATAATTATGGCTTTTTACAGCTTAATTAGGATTTAACTCTATTTGGTGTAGTACTTTAACACGTTTTACGCCGTGTTCCTGTTAGCTTGGGTTAGTCGTATGACCGCGGTGGCTGGCACGAGATTTACCAACCCTAGTTAATATGGCTTAGTCGAACTTTCGTTCATGGCTTAAATTTTGTCACTGCTGTTTCCCGTGGGGGTGTGGTTAAGCAAGGCGTTATGAGCTACAGGGTGTGTGCTTGATACCTGCTCCTCTTAGTCCTGCTGATTCGGAGGGCGCTACTCACCGGGGTGCGGATGCTTGCATGTGTAAGTCTATTGAAAGTTAACAGGAAGGCCAGGACCAAACCTATGTGTTTATGGAGTTGGTATACTCATCTAGGCATTTTCAGTGCCTTGCTTTAAATTTAAGCTACATTAACCATGTAGTATGTAAGCAGACCCAGGCACCTATATGTCTATCTTGTTTGGAGTGTGAATTTGAGTATTGGGGGTGAGATAAATTTATATTGATACTTAGGGGGAAGTATGTTAAAAATGGTGGTTAATATTTAAGAGGGGGGGGGGGAAATATAATAGGTATGTCCTGTAACCATTGACTGAAATGCCCATGCCTACCATTATGGGGATGCTCAAGATGCAGTTAAGTCCAGCTACAATTTATGCTCCGGGTCGGGGCCTTTGACGGCCATAGCTGAGTCCAAGCATCCCCGAAAATTAAAAAATACCAAATGTATGACAGCACAGTTATGTGTGAGCATGGGCTGATTAGTAATTAGTCCATCGAGATGTCTTATTTAAGAGGAAAGAATGGGCGGTTTTAGATGAGATGGCCCTGAAGAAAGAACCAGATGTCTGATAAAGTTCATTAAATAGCTACCCCCACGATTAATGGGCCCGGAGCGAGAAGAGAAATCCCTGCCAAGCGGGTTGCTGGTTTCACGCGGCATGGTCGGTAAGCTCGTGATCTAGTGGACGGGATACGCATGGTGACGAGGATAGATTTGACTTTATGCGCTATGTACGATCTAAGCAGGAAATGTCCTATGTACTATAGATAATTTTTATTGTACTTGCTTATATGCAAGGGGAAAATCATTTAATGTACTATATACATATTATATCTTTATTACATTAATTATGATGTACATGCTTATATGCATGGGGTAGATCATGTAATGTAATATATACATAGTATGTCTTTATTACATTAATTATAATGTACATACTGCACACAAAGTAGGTCATGTAGTATACTGCATTTATGTATGTTTTTATTATATTACTTCAGTGTATATATTCATACATATAGGATGGATCATGTGGTGTGCTAGACGCATATCATGTTTACATTGTATGAGTGTTAGTGGGTATGTTTGGGCAAATGACATGGTGTGTCTGTGTGTAGTACTCGTACATGTGTCTATTGAGGTGAGTTATTAAGCATGTTGTTACACGTGCAAGCTTATAGAGTGGGAGATTTGTGTCGTATGTTTAAAAATTTTAGCGGATTTAATACTGGGGAGGTTCTTAGTGTTTTTGGGGGTATATCAATAGACGCAATTAATAGTGGTTCAGGGAATAGTTTAAGTAGAACTTCAGCTTTGGGTGTTGATGGTGAGGCTATCGCTTCTTCCTTGAGTCTTAGGGAGGTTAATTGTTCTCCTTTTCTGGTTTACAAGACCAGCGTATTAATTTTACTACAAAGACTTGTCTTCATTTCAGGAGATTGTTTTCGATGGTGCTGGCTAGTGGTATTATTGCCAGGATGATGAGGAAATATATGATGGATGCTAATTGTCCGATGGTGATGTAGGGGTGTTCAACCGGTTGTCCTCCGATTCATGTAAGTGTTAATAGGTCTGCTATTAAAAGTCAGAATATGCATTGGCTGATTGGTCGGAACATTATGCTTCGTTGTTTGGATGTGTGGAGGAAGGGTACGAGTGTTAAGATCAAGATGGAAAGGACTAAGGCTAGGACTCCTCCCAGTTTATTGGGGATTGATCGTAGGATTGCGTATGCAAATAGGAAATACCATTCTGGCTTAATGTGGGAGGGTGTACTGAGTGGGTTTGCTGGAGTATAATTATCCGGGTCTCCGAGTAGGTCGGGAGTGAATAGTACTAGTGATATGAGGATGAGGATTAATAGTATGATGCCTAGGATGTCCTTGATGGTGTAATAAGGGTGAAATGGAATTTTGTCTGTGTCTGATGGAATTCCTGTGGGGTTGTTGGATCCTGTTTCGTGGAGGAAAATTAAGTGGATTATGGTGAGAGCTACAATGATAAATGGGAGGATGAAGTGGAAAGCGAAGAATCGGGTGAGGGTGGCTTTGTCTACTGAAAATCCCCCTCAGATTCATTCAACTAGGTTGGTGCCAATGTATGGGATTGCCGAGAGGAGGTTGGTAATGACTGTTGCTCCTCAGAATGATATCTGTCCTCATGGTAGGACATAGCCTATGAATGCTGTGGCTATTGTTGTAAATAGGAGAATTACTCCGATGTTTCATGTTTCTAAGAAGGTATATGATCCGTAATATAGGCCTCGTCCTACATGCATAAATAGGCAGATAAAAAATATTGATGCTCCGTTTGCGTGCATATATCGGATGATTCAGCCATAGTTTACGTCTCGACAAATGTGGGTTACAGAGGAGAATGCTATTGTTGTATCGGATGTGTAGTGTATTGCTAGGAATAGGCCTGTTAAGATTTGTAGAGCTAAGCAAGTGCCTAGGAGGGATCCAAAGTTTCATCATGATGAGATGTTTGATGGAGTTGGGAGGTCAATGAGTGCGTTGTTTACGATTTTTATTAGTGGGTGAGTTTTTCGGATGTTGATCATTAGTGTTCTTGTAGTTGAATAACAACGATGGTTTTTCATATCATTAGTCATGGTTAGATTCCATGCAGGAATAATGATTATGTACATTGTATTTATTTTAAGTGTAATTTTTGTGATGGGCTTTGTAGGGTTTTCTTCAAAACCTTCGCCTATTTATGGGGGGTTGGGATTGATTGTGAGTGGTGGGGTTGGGTGTGGTATTGTGTTAAATTATGGTGGTTCTTTTTTAGGTTTAATGGTTTTTTTAGTTTATTTAGGGGGTATAATGGTGGTTTTTGGTTATACGACAGCTATGGCTACTGAGCAGTATCCTGAGGTTTGGGTTTCTAATAAGGTTGTTTTAGGAACGTTTATTACTGGTTTGTTGATGGAGTTTTTTATAATTTACTATGTGTTGAAGGATAAGGAGGTGGAGATTGTGTTTAAGTTTAATGGTATGGGGGATTGGGTAATTTATGATACAGGGGATTCTGGGTTTTTTAGTGAGGAGGCCATGGGGATTGCTGCTTTGTACAGCTATGGTACTTGATTAGTTATTGTTACTGGTTGATCTTTATTAATTGGTGTAGTGGTGATTATAGAGATTACTCGTGGAAATTAAGTAGAATTGTGCTAGTGAAAATCGTAATTAGGAAGGAAAGGAAATATAATTTAATTAAGCCTTTTTGGTTTGTGATTATGATAGATGTTTTTATTTGGGTTAGTGAGATGGTTTTTGGTATAATGGTTTCTAGTCAGGTTAGGTCTAGAAGGAGAGGATGCTGATTTTTGGCTTATTGTTAGATTTATATAGGGGGTTAAGCGGTGTATGACTGTGGGATAATATCCTAGTAGGTTAGAAAATTTGAATATGTTTGATGGGTAATTGAACTTTAAGTAGTGGGTTATGTTGTTAATTTCTAGTGCTAGAATAAAGCCTAGGATTGTAATTGTTAGGGCGGTGATTTTTAGGTAGTAGGGTATAGTTGTTTGGGGAATGGTTGTTGGGGGGATGTTGTTAGAAATGATGAATCCTGCGAAAAGACTTCCGATTAGTAAGCGTTTAATTGAGTTAATTAGGAATGGGTTGTTTTCATTAATAGAAATAAGGGTTGGGAATCGGGGTTGTCCTAGGAGTGTGAAGAAAATAATACGGGTACTGTAGATAGCTGTGAAGGAGATGGCGATTAGTGTTATTAAGAGGGCTCAGGCGTTGGTATATGACGTGTTGGCGGATTCAATAATTAGATCTTTGGAGTAGAATCCGGTGAGGAAAGGTATTCCTGTTAGTGCAAGGCTGCCAATAATAAGGGCTGTTGCGGTGAATGGTATGGCTTTAAATAGGCCTCCTATTTTTCGAATATCTTGTTCGTTATTTAGATTGTGGATGATGGAGCCGGAGCATAGAAATAATATGGCTTTGAAGAAAGCGTGGGTGCAGATGTGAAGAAGTGCTAGGTGAGGCTGGTTAATTCCAATTGTTACTATCATAAGGCCGAGTTGGCTGGATGTAGAGAAGGCGATGATTTTTTTAATGTCATTTTGGGTGAGGGCACATATTGCTGTAAATAGTGTGGTAATGGCTCCTAGGCATAGTATAGTAGATTGGATGAGTTTATTGTTTTCTGTTAATGGATAAAAGCGGATTAGTAAGAAAATACCTGCTACTACTATTGTACTTGAGTGGAGTAATGCTGAGACAGGTGTCGGACCCTCTATTGCGGAGGGTAATCATGGGTGCAGGCTAAATTGTGCGGATTTTCCGGTTGCGGCTAGAATTAGTCCTATTAGAGGTAGATTTGAGTTCTCTGGTTTTAGTAAGAAGATTTGTTGAAGGTCTCAAGTGTTGAGGTTAATTAGGAATCATGCTATTGCTAGGATAAATCCGATGTCGCCAATGCGGTTATATAGGATTGCTTGTAGAGCTGCTGTGTTTGCGTCTGCTCGTCCGTATCACCATCCAATTAGTAGAAATGATATAATTCCGACTCCTTCTCAGCCAATGAATAGTTGAAAGATGTTATTTGCAGTGACGAGGATGAGTATTGTGATAAGAAATAAGAGTAAGTACTTAAAAAATTGGTTGATGTTGGGGTCGGAATGTATGTATCATATTGAGAATTCTATGATGGATCATGTGACGAATAGTGATACTGGGATAAATATTGTCGAGAAGTAATCTATTTTGAAGCTGAGAGATAGTTTGAGGGTTTGGATGGTTAGTCAGTGTCAGTTTGAAATAATTATTTCTTGTCCTGTATGAATAAATATTATAGTGGGAATTATACTAGTGATAAAGGCGTATGAAATGGTTGTTTTTACGTAAAGTGGGTAATTGGTGAATTTGTGGGTGCTAAGACTAGTTGTCATGATGGGTACGGTTAGTAGGATTAGGGTAGTTAGTGTGAGGGATGGGAACAGGTTTATTACTTTTATTTGGAGTTGCACCAATTTTTTGGTTCCTAAGACCAATGGATAACTGCTATCCTTTAAAAGTTTGAAAAAGCCATGTTGTCAGGCATGGGAGCATAGAATTAGCAGTTCTTGCATACTTTTTCGGTAAATAAGAAGGTGATAGGCTTCTATTGTTAGATTCACAATCTAATGTTTTTTTAAACTATATTTACAGTATAGGGGTCCTAGGATAATTTTTGGGTTTAGGGATAGAAGCAGTAGTGGTAGTATGTGTAGTGATATGAGTGCATTTTCTCGTGTGAAGGAAGGTGAAATGTTATTGATATGATGAGTGTATTTGCCCCGTTGTGTTGTGATTAGTATATAGAGGGTGTAGAGAGTAGTGATTACTATGTTAAGTCCTATTAGAATAATTGTGATATTAGATCATGAAAAAGTCGATATTACTACAAATAGTTCTCCGATTAGGTTGATTGTTGGGGGTAGAGCCAGGTTGGTTAGACTTGCTAGGAGTCATCAGGTGGCTATTAGTGGAAGAAGTGTTTGTAGGCCGCGGGCTAAGATTATTGTACGGCTGTGAATTCGTTCGTAGTTAGAATTTGCTAGGCAGAAAAGTATAGAGGATGTAAGGCCGTGGGCAATTATCAGGGCGGTGGCTCCTATGTAGCTTCAGGGTGTTTGGATTAGGATTGCAACGATGACAAGTGCCATGTGGCTAATAGAGGAGTACGCGATGAGTGATTTCAGGTCCGTTTGACGAAGGCAAATTGAGCTGGTTATGATTATGCCTCATAGTGATAGCATGATGAATGGGTATGCTATAAAGTCGGTGATTGGATCTAGGAGAAGCGTAATTCGTAACATGCCGTATCCTCCTAGTTTTAGTAGGATTGCTGCAAGAACTATGGAGCCTGCAATTGGGGCTTCTACGTGGGCTTTGGGTAGTCAGAGATGAAGTCCGTATAGTGGTATTTTTACTATAAAGGCTATTATGCATGCTAGTCACATGAAGGTGTTGGATCAGGAGCTGGGTATTGGTTGTACTCAGTATTGTAGAATTAGGAAGTTTAGGGATCCTATTGTGTTTTGAATATAGATTAGTGCAACTAGTAAGGGTAGGGATCCTGCTAGTGTATAAAACAAGAAGTAGAGACCGGCATTTAGGCGTTCTGTTTGGTTCCCTCATCGGGTAATAATAATGAGTGTGGGAACTAGTGTTGCTTCAAATATAATATAAAAGAGAATTAGTTCTGTAGCAGAGAATGTCATAATTAGAAATAGTTGTAATAGGATTAGTATTGAGATGAAGAATTTTTTTCGGGCTGGGTTTTCTTTTGATAGGTGATGCTGGCTAGCTATAAGTATTAAGGGGAGGAGTCATATGGTTAGAATAAGTAGTGGTGTAGATAAGGAGTCGGAGAAGAAAGTTAATGAGAAGTTGAGGCTGTTATCGCCAAATTGGTTTATAAGGAGTAGGCTTGTAAGGCTAATTAGTAAGCTGTGGAGTGTGGAGTTAATTCAGATTATGTTATTTTTTGATAGCCAGGTTAGGGGTATAAGTATTATTGTGGAAATAATGTATTTTAGCATTGTAGCAGATTAAGGTTTTGTACGTAGTCGGTGCCGTATGTGTTTGATACCATTACTAGCAAGGATAGGCCTAGTGCTGCTTCGCAGGCTGCGAAAACTAGTAGAATAATGGGTATTATACTGGCTAAAGTGAAGTGTGAGTTTAGGATTATTAGGGTAGCTATAACGAATAAGGACAATATTATTCCTTCCAGGCATAGGAGGGAGGATATTAGGTGAGATCGATACATTAGTAATCCCGTGAGAGATACTATGAATGCTATTATAATATTTATGTATACGAGGGACATTTGGTACTTATGAGTTTGATCATAATCTAATGAGTCGAAATCATTTATTTTGGTTTAAACTAAGTACCATATTCGGTCCATTCTAATCCTTTTTGGGTTCATTCATAGGCTAGGCTTGTGGCTAGTAGGAAAATTAGGAGAAGGGATATAGTAAGCATTGTGTTAAGGTTAGTTGTTTGTGAGGCCCATGGTAGTGGTAGAAGTAGTGCAATTTCTAGATCGAAGAGGAGGAATGTGATAGCTACTAGAAAGAATTTTATGGAGAAAGGAAGGCGAGCAGATCCTATGGGGTCGAATCCACATTCGTATGGGCTTGTTTTTTCTGAGTATACGTTTAGTTGGGGGAGTCAGAATGCGATGGTCACGAGCAATGTAGCTAGTGTAAAGTTAGTTAGGAGGGTAATTATAAGGTTTATTGTTCTTTTTCGGGTTAGGCCGAAGCTAACTGATTGGAAGTCAGTTGTACTAATTAATACTAAAAGAACATGAGCCTCATCAGTAGATGGAAACATAGAGGAAAAGTCATACTACGTCTACGAAGTGTCAATATCAGGCAGCGGCTTCGAAGCCGAAATGGTGATTGGAGGTAAAGTGAAATTTTAGTTGGCGGAGGAAGCAGACAATTAAGAAAGTAGATCCAATAATGACATGGAGGCCGTGGAATCCTGTAGCTACGAAGAAAGTTGAGCCGTAAACTCCGTCTGAGATTGTAAAGGGAGCTTCATAGTATTCTGATGCTTGTAGAAGTGTAAAGTATACGCCTAACGTAATGGTGATGAATAAGGCTTGTAGCATGTGGTTACGGTTCCCTTCTATGAGGCTGTGGTGGGCTCAGGTAATGGAGACTCCTGAGGCTAGAAGGACAGAGGTGTTGAGTAGTGGGACTTCTAAGGGGTTAAGTGGGTGAATGCCTGTTGGGGGTCAGCAGCTGCCTAATTCGGGTGTAGGAGCAAGGCTTGAGTGATAGAAGGCTCAGAAGAAGCCAGTGAAGAATAGGACTTCGGAGACGATGAAGAGGATTATTCCGTAGCGAAGGCTTTTTTGGACAGCAGGAGTATGGTGGCCTTGAAAGGTACTTTCTCGGATTACATCTCGTCATCATTGGTATATTGTAAGTATGTTTGTTGTTAGGCCTAGGGTCAGTAGAGCTGTTGAATTGAAGTGAAATCACATGATGAGGCCAGATGTTATTAGGAGGGCAGATAGTGCTCCTGTGAGGGGTCAGGGACTTGGGTTTACTATGTGATAGGCGTGGGTTTGGTGTGTCATTATGTATTGTCGTGCAGATATAAGCTAACTAGGAGGGTGAATACGTAGGCTTGAACTATAGCTACTGCGAATTCGAGGATTGTTAGTAGAGCTAAAATAGTAAATGTAATAAGTGCTGTTGTGGTATTGATATTTAATAATGCAAGGGTAGCTCCTCCGATTAAGTGAATTAATAAGTGCCCTGCTGTGATGTTGGCTGTTAATCGTACGGCAAGGGCTACTGGTTGGATGAAGAGGCTGATGGTTTCGATAATTACCAGTATTGGGATTAGTGGGGTAGGTGTTCCTTGTGGTAGGAAGTGGGCGAGTGATGCTTTGGTTTTGTTGCGGAAGCCTGTAACTACGGCCCCTGCTCATAGGGGAATAGCCATGCCTAAATTTATTGATAGTTGTGTGGTTGGTGTAAATGAATGGGGTAATAAGCCTAATAAATTTGTAGACCCAATAAATAGAATTAGGGACATTAATATCAATGTTCATGTTTGTCCTTTGGTGTTGTGAGTGCTTATTATTTGTTTTGACATGAGTTGAAGTGCTCATTGTTGGAGGGAGATAAGGCGGTTATTAATTAGTCGGTTTGATGTAGGAAATAGTAAGCTAGGGAATATAATGACGAGAGTAACAAGGGGGAGGCCTAGAATTACAGGGGTAATGAAAGAGGTAAATAGATTTTCGTTCATTTTGTTTCTCAAGGGGCGTCTTGTTTTGGCGTTTTTGTTGTTATTAATTTTGGGTTATAGTAGAAATCGTGTTTTGAGATTTTTAATTGGAGAACAATAAAGAGGACTAAAAATATTGATAGAATTGTCGTGAGTCACGTTGATGTGTCTAGTTGTGGCATGTCATCAAGGAGAGTGTTGTGCTCTCGGTCTTTAACTTAAAAGGTTAATGCTGGCATAGCTTCTTGATGACTTATAACATTGATGCAGATCACTTTTCAAAATATTCTAATGGGACTAGTTCGAGAACGATTGGTATGAAACTATGATTTGATCCGCAGATTTCTGAGCATTGGCCGTAAAATAGGCCTGGACGAGTTGATATGAGGGTTGTTTGATTTAAACGGCCTGGAATTGCGTCTGTTTTTAGTCCTAGAGAGGGAACTGCTCATGAGTGTAAAACGTCTTCGGAGGAGATTAGTATTCGAATTGTTATTTCTATAGGTAATACAGCTCGGTTATCTACTTCTAGTAATCGTAGTTCTCCAGGTTTCAATTCTGATGTTGGAATTATATAGGAGTCGAAGCTTAAGTCTTCATAGTCTGTGTACTCATAACTTCAGTATCATTGATGTCCTATGGTCTTTACTGTGAGAGATGGGTTGTTGATTTCGTCTATTATGTATAGAATTCGTAGGGATGGGAGAGCAATTATAATCAGAATAATGGCTGGTAGAATGGTTCAGATTGTTTCTACTTCTTGTGCGTCTATGGTGCTGGTATGGGTTAGTTTTGTTGTTAGTATCAGTAAGATAATATAGAGTACTAGTGAGCTAATTAGGAAAACAATTATCAGAGTGTGATCGTGAAAGTGTAGCAGTTCTTCTATGATGGGTGATGTTGCGTCTTGAAAGCCTAGCTGTACGGGATATGCCATATGAGATGTACGGGACTTTCACCTGTAATTTAATCTTGACAAGGTTATGTAATGTTTTACTAACATCTCGTTTATTGAGAGAGACATAGTGGTTATGGTGTTGGCTTGAAACCGATAATAGGGGGTTCAATTCCTTCCTCTCTTATTTTAGGTTAATGTATGTAGGTTCTTCAAATGTGTGATATGGTGGAGGGCATCCGTTTAGTCATTCTAGATTTGTTGTGGTTAGGTCCACGGTTAAGACTTCCCGTTTGGATGCAAATGCTTCTCAGATGATAAAAGTCATTAATATTACTGCCGTTAGTGAGATGAATGAGCCTATAGATGAAATAGTGTTTCATATTGTATATGCGTCTGGGTAATCGGAGTATCGTCGTGGTATACCAGATAGCCCTAAGAAATGTTGTGGGAAGAAGGTCATGTTAACACCTACAAATATAATTGCGAAATGGATTTTGGCTCATGTGTCATTAAGGGTGTAGCCTGAGAATAAGGGAAATCAATGTACAAATCCTCCTATGATAGCGAATACAGCTCCTATTGATAGTACGTAGTGGAAATGTGCTACCACATAGTATGTGTCGTGGAGAACGATGTCAAGGGAGGAGTTGGCTAAAACAATTCCAGTTAGTCCTCCAACTGTAAAAAGGAAAATGAAGCCTAGGGCTCATATTATAGCGGGGGATCATTTGATATTTCCTCCGTGAAGTGTTGCTAGCCAACTAAAGACTTTTACTCCGGTTGGGATAGCAATAATTATAGTAGCGGATGTAAAGTAAGCTCGTGTATCGACGTCTATTCCGACTGTGAATATATGATGGGCTCATACAATAAATCCTAGAAATCCAATTGATATTATGGCTCATACTATTCCTATATATCCAAATGGCTCTTTTTTTCCTGAATAGTAGGTTACGATGTGGGAGATTATTCCAAAGCCAGGTAAAATTAGAATATATACTTCGGGGTGTCCAAAAAATCAGAATAAGTGTTGATATAAGATAGGGTCTCCTCCTCCTGCTGGGTCAAAGAAAGTTGTATTCAGGTTTCGGTCTGTTAGTAATATTGTGATGCCAGCTGCTAATACAGGAAGTGAGAGGAGGAGTAGTACGGCAGTGATCAGTACAGATCACACGAACAGGGGGGTCTGGTATTGTGATATTGCGGGAGGTTTTATGTTAATAATAGTTGTAATAAAATTAATGGCTCCTAAAATTGAGGAAACACCTGCTAGGTGTAGGGAGAAAATGGTCAGGTCTACTGAGGCTCCTGCGTGGGCTAGATTACCTGCTAGAGGGGGATATACGGTTCAACCCGTCCCTGCTCCGGCTTCGACTATAGAGGATGCTAGGAGTAATAGGAAAGAAGGGGGGAGGAGCCAAAAACTTATATTATTTATCCGAGGGAATGCTATATCAGGGGCTCCAATCATTAGAGGAACTAGCCAGTTGCCAAACCCTCCAATTATAATAGGCATTACTATAAAGAAGATTATTACGAATGCGTGTGCAGTTACAATTACGTTGTAGATTTGGTCATCTCCAAGTAGAGTTCCGGGTTGGCCTAACTCAGCACGAATTAGTAAGCTCAGAGCGGTTCCTACTATGCCGGCTCAGGCACCAAATAGAAGATAAAGGGTACCGATATCTTTATGATTAGTTGAAAATAATCAGCGGTTTATGAACATGGGTAAAATGGCTGAGTAAAGCAATAGACTGTAAATCTAAGAATAGAGGTTTGATTCCTCTTTTTACCAGGTCCTGTAGTGAATTAACATATTGAATTGCAAATTCAAAGGAGCAGCTTCAAACTCTGCCGGGGCTTCTCCCGCCTTTTTTTTCTTGCGGCGGGAGAAGTAGATTGAAGCCAGTTATTTAGGGTATTTAGCTGTTAACTAAAGTTTCGTGGGGGTGGGACCCACCAATCTAGTGAGGATTTAGCTTAATTAAAGTAGTTGATTTGCATTCAATTGATGTAAGATATGATCTTGCAGTCCTTATCAGGAATTAAGTAAATTATACTTGCTTAGGGCTTTGAAGGCTCTTGGTCTATTTAACCTAAATTCCTATTCTAGGATTGAGAGAATTGGTGTAAGTGGTAGTAGTATAGTGGACAATACGGTTATTGTTGGTAGGAGGGTTATTCGTTTTATGGTTGAGAATTGTCATTTTATTTTTATGTTGTTTGTGGAAGGGAACATAGTAAGTGTGGTGGAATATGCCAGTCGTATGTAGAAATATAGGTTTAGTAGTGCTGTAATTGCTATGAAGGTAGGTAGGATAATGCTATTGTTTTTTGTCATTTCTTGAATAATTATTCATTTTGGCATAAATCCTGATAGTGGGGGGAGTCCTCCTATTGATAGGAGGGTAATGAGAATTAGAATAGTTATGATGGGTGTTTTGTTTCATGTGTGTGATAGTGATAGAGTGGTTGTGGTTGAGTTGGCTATAAATAGTGTAAATATGGTGGAAGTTATGATGATGTAAATGATTAGGTTTAGTAATGTTATGGTGGGATTGTATGGTAAAATTGCTGTTATTCAGCCTATGTGGGCAATTGATGAGTAAGCTATAATTTTTCGTAGTTGGGTTTGGTTTAATCCTCCTCAGCCTCCGATTATAATGGATAGAATTGATAGGGTTAAGATTATATTTAGGTTGATGGATTGGGATACTTGGTAAAGTACCGATATGGGTGCTAGTTTTTGTCATGTAAGTAAGATTAGGCCTGAAGATAGAGGGATGCCTTGTGTTACTTCTGGGACTCAGAAGTGGAATGGGGCTATTCCTAGTTTTATGGCGAGGGCTATTGTTATGAGTATGGAGGCTGTTGGGTTAAATAGTTTTATTACGGTTCATTGGCCTGAGAATATTAAGTTGATGATAATGGCTATTATTAGTAGTATTGAGGCTGTTGATTGAGTTAGGAAATATTTAGTTGATGCTTCTGTGGCTCGTGGGTTGTGTTTTTTTATTATAATAGGAATGATGGCGAGTATATTTATTTCAAATCCGATTCAGATGAGTAGTCAGTGGGAGCTAATTATAACGATAATGGTTCCAAGTATTATAGTTATTAAGATAATAATGAGAGTGATTGGGTTTATTAGTACGGGAAGGATACAAACCAACATTTTCGGGGTATGGGCCCGATAGCTTAATTAGCTGACCTTACTATTAGAATTTGGTGTAATTGGGAGCACGAAGAGTTTTGAGTTCTTAGGAGTAGGTTCAATTCCTATAGTTCTAGAAATAAGAGGATTTAAACCTCTATAATTTACTCTATCAAAGTAACTCTTTTGTCAGACATATTTCTTATGTTTGTGGGGGGATACTTGATAGGAGAATAGGTAGAGATACATGTCATATGCATAGGGCTAGCGTTAGGGGTAGAAAATTTTTTCATAATAAGTGCATCAGTTGATCATAGCGGAATCGGGGGTAGGATGCTCGGATTCATAGGAAGGTCATTGTGAGTAGTAGTGATTTGATGATAAAGTTAATTGCGTAGAGTTCTGGTATGTATGGGTTATGGGATGCTCCTAGGAAGAGGGTTGTTGTGAAGATATTTATTATAATAATGTTTGCATATTCTGCTATAAAGAATAGGGCGAATGGTCCTGCGGCGTATTCTACATTAAAGCCCGATACTAGTTCAGATTCTCCTTCAGTAAGATCAAATGGTGCTCGGTTTGTTTCTGCTAGTGTTGAAATGAATCATATTATTGCTAAGGGTCATGCTGGGAAGATTAGTCATACTTGTTCTTGTGTAATGATTAATGTAGAGAGAGTGAAGGATCCATTTATTAGTAAGATTGATAGTAAGATAATTGCTAGTGTAACTTCATATGAAATTGTTTGTGCTACTGCTCGTAGGGCTCCAATAAGAGCGTATTTTGAGTTGGAGGCTCAGCCTGATCAGAGGATCGAGTATACGGCTAAGCTTGATATAGCTAATATGAAAAGGATTCCTAAGTTTATATTGATGAGGGGATAGGGTATGGGTAGGGGGATTCATATAGTTAAGGCTAGGGTTAGGGCTAGGATGGGGGCTAGAATAAATATTGAGATTGAGGATGTGGCAGGTCGTAGGGGTTCTTTAATGAAAAGTTTGATTGCATCGGCGATGGGTTGGAGTAAGCCATATGGTCCTACAATATTTGGGCCTTTTCGGAGTTGTATGTAGCCTAGGATTTTTCGTTCAACTAGTGTAAGAAAAGCTACGGCTAGAAGAATGGGGATAATAAGTGTTAAGATGTTGAGTATAAACATTTTGTTAAGGAGAGGATTTGAATCTCTGAGTATAAAGGTTTAAGTTTTACGCAATTACCGGGCTCTGCCACCTTAACTGGGCCCTTTTCTAGGGCAGGTATTGTTTGTGAGGTCAATTGAGATAAAGTCATTGATTGATTTAAGGCGCTTTGT